>NW_017265135.1:438465-482092 GCF_001638985.1 Phycomyces blakesleeanus NRRL 1555(-) | reverse complement strand
GAGATGATTGTGAATTTACCTAGATTGGAATATACTTTTAGTGTGGCCCAGATCCACAATGCTGTGAGGGAGCAGCCTGCAAAGAATTGGCATAGAAGAAGTGGACGTGGGCCGATGTCGCGTTTGCTGACCCAATAGAGATGAAAGCTGAGAAAGAGAAGTGATATTACGAGAGTGCAGACACCTAGGATGAGTAGAGGTGGAAGTACACCTGGGTCTGGTGGTGGGCGGACTTTGACAACAACGGCATTGAGGGCAACCACGACGAGACTGCAACAGGCAATTAAGAAAATCAGACCAAGGGACGCGATTGCTCTGATTGGTTTGTGCATGGACAACCCTTTGAATTAGAAGGTAAAATTTAGAACTTGATTACAGATAAAGGTATATATATATATATATATATATATATGTTTCTAAGGTAGATGAAGACAGGCTCGAAAAAAAAAAGTGAGAAGGAATAGGAAGAAGAAGAGGAAAAGGAAGAGGAAGAGGAAGAATAAGAAGAATAAGAAGAAGACGAAGTAGAATCCCTGATCCTTAGATAGACGTACATACAATAACTCTAGTATTTTTTATCGCTAACCTGCACAGGGCACCAGCACCCCTTCTTAAAGCCATATGTATATATATGTATATGTGTGTGTATATATACAATATTCTTCTATTTATTTGATCTTATTTTATAGTTGTATATTTATACACATACACTTTGGTCTCCTTTTCTACATCTCCATAAAATTGTCAATTAACTATCGTTTTCACAATTGAGCATGATTGTGTATGTATTAAAGACAACAGTAGAAGAAGACAACAGTAGAAATACAGAAAGACAGAGTGAAAGCAAAGAAAGAAAGCCCATTAAGTTGATTTATTGGTTGATTTGATTTACTCTGCTTTGCTTTGCTTTGCTTTGCTTCACTCTGCTTTTGCTTCACTCTGCTTTTGCTTCACTCTGCTTTTGCTTTTTTTTGTAAGCAGCTAAAGATTTATGGATAATGCAGGCAGATATGCAAAAAAAAAGAAAGAGAGAGAGAAACAGAGAGATTTTCTTTTATCTTGATAGTTTGGATCTGCATTTACTATGCTTATTTCTTACTCCCCTATTCGTTCGTGTGTCTGTTAAAAGGACCATTCGGATATTATTTTTTTCTCTATGATCTGAAGGAGACTTTCTAGACTCTTTAATGGGAGACTGACTTGTGTATGTATGTATACACAAGAAACAGCCTTCAATTCAATTCAATTCAATTCAACACAGAATAATACTAATAATCCAATTTAACCCAAATATATGTATTGACTACAGAAACAATAGAGCGAGAGACATGAAGCGAAATAAAGGTAAAGATAATAAAGATAGATAAATTAAGAGAGGTCTGAACTTACAAGTTGAGTCCTTAATCGAACGACGGTGTCCTTACTTTTTCTTTTTACTATATATTCTTGTAATTCTTCATCACTTATTCCAATCCCGCCACATCACGCTCCAAGCAGGCGGTCTTCTATATATATATTATCTTTTCTACTGTGCATCGCATACCAGACTTGCTTTATAGCTCTGAGCATGATAATTATATACAGATATGTACATATGTACACAAAAACCCTCTCTCCCCCCTCTGTCTCTTTCTCCCTCTATCCACGGAGGGTCACACGCAGATAAATCCTTACTACAGCTGACTTCATTTTATTTTTATTTTTACTTTTATACTTTCTTAGCCCGGAAAACCTTCTTTACCAGGGACCTAATAAAACAAACCACACCAAAAGCACAAGGGGTGGAAGCTTTTATTTTATATTATTTTCTTATCACCACCATATACAATTTTATAATATGGTCAATCCAGTAACGCCCTCGAGATTAGCTGCAATATCTGCTTACCGTAACCTGCTCAAGACACAGAGAGATGTGTTTAAAAGTAAGTGATTAAGAGTTTTTGTTGTTTTTTTTTTTTTAAAAAAAAAGACATTTTGTTAATTGAGCGTAGATGACAATGGTGCAATCCAAGGTAAAAAGATAAAATAAATAAAAGACAGTTCGAACAGAATCGAAATCAACATCATGTGCAATTCATCTAAAAAAAGCAAGCAAGAGTAGCTGCCAAGAAGGAAACCCATGCTAGGTTTATGCAGTACAAAGAAGAAACAAACTGTGACGTGCTAGAAGAGGCTAGTATATAAAATAAATAAAATTTCTTAAAAAGAAAAAAAAAAGATGTCAATTATCTTGGCTTGTCTGTCTGTAGAGCTTATTTTCATAATCAAACAAGTTGTAATAGAAACTGGCCCTGGCTGAACAAGTGGTATCACTGCTGAAAAAGAACGTGAGCCTGGCAGAATTGAAGAACGAGGGCGGAATTGGTAACCTATGAAAAACTTAACCACCGCTGGAAAACGAAGAACGAAGAGCAAAAAAAAAAAATCGAAAAAGTGAAATCGAAATCGAAATCGAAATCGAAATATTTGTTGTTGTTATTTCTGTTCTGTTCTTAGCTTCACTCTTTTGGATGTCCTTTGTCATTAAATCACTCCTACAAATAGTCTTTTTAATTTTAATTTCCCTCAGAAACAAGAAAGAAATAATAAAAAAAAGGCGCCCACAATGCCCTGATTAATAAAGAGGTTCTATAATCGCTATTATCAAATCACCATCTCTAAATACATCACAAGAAGTTCAAGGCAAAAAGAAGATCAAATAAAGACATATAAATAAATAAATAAAAAACTTCCTATAAAGATGTCCTTGTCTGTGTCTGTGTATATATTGGTACAACAATATTGGCTAATATATATATATATATATTTCTTGTGTTCAAAAACAAACAGCGGTACCTCATCCGACACATAATCTATAATAATAATAATAACAAAAATATTACTACTATCGTCTTTCTTTTCTTCTTCTTCTTCTTCTTATTTTTTTTTATTTGTACTTCTTTACATATGGACCGACCTCTGTCACCAAACGATCCTCAGTGGTCTCAAAATATTGCTGAGAATCTTATATTACGCTCTACCTCACCAACACCAGCCCAAGCACCAATCTCGGTATCTCAACTTCCACGCGTCCTCGGCCCTCGACCATTCCTACCCGAGCACACCTCCGAACCGCCATTACACACATCCCAACTACAAACACCTCATTCACCAGAGCAAGATTCCGTTCACCAAAGACCCTCTCAGTCAACTCTCCGTGACCCAAACGCCCCAGACCCTTCTCCTGGCTTGTGGGCCAACCGTCCCAAAGATCTCGAACAGCCCTTGGATTACACCCGACAATACCCACATGCATATGAACAAGACCAACTGTGGAACAGACGCCAAAAGGGAACGCCCTGGTGGTCAACCGACGATGAAGACGGGTTTTATTCTGTCGGCTGTCTCTTGTTTTTATTTGGATTTATTTGTCCGCCTCTTTGGTGGATAGGATCATTTTGGCCCAAACATGCACGAGAACTGGGTGGTAAAATGGCCGAACGTTGGCAGCGTCTCAATCGATGCATGTCTATTGGTTTCAGTATCCTTTTGATAATCGCACTCATTGTGCTTGGCGTATTGGAATCCAGAGAGAAACACTAAAAAACATCGAATGTTAGCAGCGAAAGGCCAGCCCAAGCTCTCTCGTTTTCTTTTACTTCTTCTCTTTAGTCCATCCCTTCCATTTATTTATTTCATTTCATTTTATTTCATTTTTCTAATCTGTACTTCTTTACTGCTCAACATTTCATAATTACCCTTATTCTAACCCCTTTCATTTTTAATTTCTGGATGCAGCACTGGGAACTAAATCAGGCCTAGCCCAGCCCAGCCCTCTCTCTCTTATATATATATATATCTGACACTTGCTGCACCCTTTGCTTTATAAATTTACATGTATATGTATATGATTATAAAGAGTGTACATATTATATTAAAATATATACATAAAAAAGAAAATGTGTGATATCAAAAATGTCGTAAAGGAACATACAAACCCAAAAATTACTAACATTTTAAGTTTAAATACTATTTAAGCCAATTTGACGATATTTGAATATGAACTTATTTTATAAGATGCAAGAAGTGTGTCTACCCACAGATTATGTATGTATGTTTCTATTTTTTTTCTTGCGATTATAAATACCCTTTTGACGCATAAAATAAATCTATATATAAAAAGAAGGAGGGAAGGAAAGAATATTGACAGGACTCACATAATATACATATTCAGGCACAATATTTAGTTTGTCAAAGGAAAAGAAAGATAAAATTAAAGGATCTCCAATCGATATATATTTTTTTTTATTTCAGGTCGCACTTTCCTGGTTCTTCTTCTTCTTTTGCACTAGAAAGAAATACGATGGAACATAGGAAGAATGTTCTTCAAATATACTTGTTTTAAGACTTAATTAATCCTAATATTTTAGGAGGTATCTATTGTATATCATACAAAAAGGTCAACAAATGACGCAAATCCATATATCCTATTTCAAAATCTTCTATACTCCATAAAACATAGAAGCATAATACACCCCCCCAAAAATAAATAAATAAATAAAGCCTCTTTTTAGACATAATTGATTTTCCTTTATTTCTCTCTGACGGTATATCAAATCACAAAAGGAGATCCCCTTTCTTCTTTTCTGTAGGGTATCTCGATCCTTTGGACAAGGTAGACAAGCTTACCACAATATTCTTCAGTATTGATTTTATTATCTCATTTATATTTCCTCTTAAATACCTCTAGAAACAAAGCCTTTATTCTTTTTAAAAACTTTAAATGTGGTTAGTGTTGATATCTAAAAAGAAGTCTCAAATAATTATCGATGCTGTCATAAGAAACTAGTGCTTGACATATGATTGCACTAATATCTATGTAATCTCTTTATTTATTTACTTATTTAAGATGCCTTTGACAAAGGAATCAACTTATTAGTAAGTAAGTTGTTTCAAATTACAGACAGTCTAAAGCCTCTAAAACTAAACCAAAGTTATGCGTAGTACATCAGATGTCGTATATACCTACATATACAAAAAATATTCAATATTAAACAAAATTTTGCTTATCTACCTTTATCAGCTGTACTTCTCAAGTCAGACAAGGCTTAAATCCCAAAACAGGTACAGAAACCTCAATGACTACAAATAATAATTCTTTTATTTTATTTTAAAGAGACAAGAATCAACCTATCTGTAAACTAAGCATTATATATATATATATATATCTGCTTGTTGGTCTAGAGAATAATCATAGCAAGTATTACTAAATATCCCAAGAGATCTTTGGTGTGATTTGGCCCACATTTAGATTCAAAGAAAAGTCTTTTCAATAATTTCTGGATGAGTTTCAGATGAAAATATAATTGAAATATCGAACAGTTGCAAATGAAGATGTGGTTTGGATAACAAATAACTGGTTTCGGGTAGATCAAAAGATCGTATCTAGATAGCAGTCTGTCTGTAACAATCAAAATTTTTGAATAGAAAAGGGTAAGCATATGTCAGTAACAATATTTAGAGAATAAAAAAATAAACATACTCTGTTCGGAAAACCAAAGAAAATAATAATATTTTATTGGCACAAATGACTTTGCCTACTTTATATATATAAGAGAAACCAAAAGGAATCAAGGCAACACAATACAGGGATTGGGCGTACCGGTCAAGTGAAATATATTTCTTGTATAATTCTGGAATATTACACTAAAGTTCTCCAAGAAGTCCAATCCCCCCTTTTATTTTATTTTATTTTCCTTGCTTTCTTTGCTTATAGCAGCAACTATTTCTTGAGATATGAAGAAAGCAAGATGTTGTATCCTATATATTTCTTTAATATATATAAAATGTTGAAGGATTTGACAATTGAATCATTGGAGTTTTGTCATGTTTCTCTTTATTTTGCTCTTCATTGCCTTATAATCAAGAACTGCCCTTGCTTTGTTATATGTATCTTTGGTGAGAATTAGTAATTCGATTATATTATGGCTGGAAATAATTTCAATTTGTCTAAAGTTCAGCTACAAGCTCTGTAACCAATTTCACAAATACACAAGACCCTATCCACCCATCGATCTTATTTAAAAACAATTTGCAAAGATTTGTGAGACGGTCCAAAAGAAAACACTTCTTCTTCTTCTTTTTTAATTATTATTATTTCTGATTAATATTTTGTTTTGCTTGCTTAATTAGTTAGAAAGAGAAAGAGATCTCTCAAGGGTGCAACCTCCTTTATTTGATTTGATTTGATTTGATTTGATTTGATTGAAAACACAAGAGAATCAGTTGAGATTACAGCAGTAATTCTCCTGGTTTTTTCAAAATTATCCCAAAATCCAAAGAAGAAAGAGGGTTTTGATTAATAAGACGATTATTGAATTTAAGATTATTTAAATTGAGCCTGATTTTTATGTGTATATATGTACTTTGAAGACGATAGACTACAGAAGAACCATGTTCTTGGATTAATAAACCCATTGAAGGCAAGACGGGCATCTAAAGTAACAATATATCTTTATTAATTATCAAGGCAATAGACGTGATCATCAAGCAAACGCACAAAAAGGAGGGTGAAGCCATATGTTTGATACGTTTGGACGATGTGATAAATAGATATATTAGCTATTTGTATTAAGCTAATTTATCGTTATTCTGACTTCTGGACTGTCATGACGAACACAAAATGTCAGTGTTGTGATGATACCCAAAAGTGGGAATAAAATAATAATGCGTGAGTCAAAATACGACATTTCCCATCGGCTAAAACAAATCACTGCTTTCTCCACTTTATACTCATTTCTTTTATTTATTTAATTATTTATATTGATCTATCAATGGCCCTCTCCAGACTATTTTCTACCAGAAAAAAGTTATCAAAAGACGCCAGTGGTCGGCCAAAGTCCAAACCAACCACAGCCGCCCCTTCCGGAATCCTATCCAAGCCATTCCCCCCTCTTTCTTCAAGAGCTAAATCGCCTTCAGATGTCCTTGATTTTGTGGGGTATCCTCGACTATCTCATAGCACGCCTATTTCACAGGTACGAAAGCGGCAATCAACACCCCAGTTACAGCCCCAGCGCCATTTTACTATTCGAAACCAAACACCTCAGCCAGATGCCGAACAACCTCAATTAATATCTCACCACACACCACCCCAACCACTCCAACCACTCCAACCACTCCCACCGCTCAAGATGCCTACTCCCCGAAGAGTCATCCCACCCACCAGACACATGCTTTCTGCTGAGCTAACCGACAAAACCTTGGTGGAAGAACCAGAATCAATATATCCCCAGAAAGAGTCCCGGAGATCCCTTTTAACAGCACCTTTTAATCCTAATGTTGTCATCAATCGTCCTCTATCAATAGATCACACATATCCTCTCACCAGTAAGTATCAAACACTAATCTTCCAAAAGAAAATTGACCAAGGATAATAACAAGCTTTAATAGACATGTCGTTAAAGCCCCGTCCTCATGACAACCTTGTGGAAAACTACACTTGGTGCCCTGAAAACGGGATGCATGACAATGATCTACAGGAAGAAATCACTGCCCTCCAGGAACGAATACACGAGTTTAATAGAGAGAAATCCGAGTGGGCTAAACGAGAGACAGAGCATCGTCAGAATGAGCAGCGTATGCTTGAGACCATTCATCACACTCAGGTTCAGCTGGAAAAACTGTCCCTGGCTACCCTCAACGCTCAAAATCAAGCAGCACCTCTTTGGCAACATTCCCCACGTAGACGCAAACCTTCTGTAGGCATGCTAACCTCGTCTTCGGCTCCTTCCCTTCGTCGATCACGTTCTCACTCAACTACCTCCAGAAGTAACAGTTACACAAGAGACGAAGAAAGTGAATCAAGTGAAACAAATGAGCACAGTGGTTATGACGACGGTTACTATGACTACAACTATAACGACGATAGTTATGAAGACTTGACTCCATGTGAGCCTGATATTCGTCGTTCTTCATATGTTTACTCGTACCCAGTTGCTCCTTCTCATCACACACCCCAGAGTATTCGTTGGCCATCCCCACACAACAATGTCCAACGCTCTTATCCTGTCAGTAGACGTCCTTTAAGCTCTGCTGACACTCGAGGCTGGTTGCCCAAAGAAATTGGGGGTAGAAATGTATTTCAGAATGTGTATGACAGGGATATAGACATCCTGGATGACTATGAGCCTGATGGCTCTGGTGTACCATGGTCCTCTTCATGTCCACAGCCTTCTACCCGCGGGTATGCAAGGTACCCACGGCACCCTACGCCACGTGTATACAATGAGACCAGTTCTTTTGGACAGAGGTACTCTACCGATCCATGTCGTACCGCGCCATCATCATATCGATCTCAGCCCACAGAAAGCCACTCCACAGTAAGACGAAGCATCAGTAGTAGCAGTGGATCACAACGAGCACAACGAGCACCACCGTCACCACATGATTACACACATTGGATCCGTCGTCTCTAGCCATAATCAGTTTCAAGCCCAAGATCCTTTAACTTTCCTCCTCTTACTACTTCCACTTCTTCTACTACTTCTACTACTTCTACTACTTTTCCCTCTTTTTTTTCACACACAAAAATAAATATAAATATATAAATGTACACTAGAATTTTGGTACATTTAATGCTTCATTGACAGGAAACCTTTTACAAAATAATAATAATAATAATAATAATAATAATATTTACACATTTTTTTTTCAATCCTTGTGCAATTTACCCTTCCCTCTTAATATGGAATATATAAAGCATTTATATCAAAGACAAAGAGAATCATATAACAAGGGAACAATAATAAATATTAAGGTAAATAAAAACAAAGAGAAATAGAAAGAGTACGTCAAAGCACCCAAAAACACAAACACACACCGATCGCCAGATTCATATATTCTTTACATGATACTGCAATCTGTCATGTCTTTTTGAACGACCTTCTTGATGATTGGCCAATCTGCTCGGCAGGATGCAAATTCGAAAAGATCTTCAATACGCATCAAACCATGATACCTTTCCAAATCATGGATGACGCTCTTAATATCCTGCGGTGATGTAATAATGTATACGTTGGAGAGTGATTTGAGTGCAGAAAAGTAAGGTGTGATAGCTCTTTGCTTCAGATCTACTGCAAACGCATAGTACGCATTCATATCGCTATAAGAAGTTGTTGTTGTTGTTGTTGTTGTTGTTATTGTAAGTTATCTTGCAATATATATATGAAATGATTCTATAAAGATTCTTACCAGATGTATCTTAAACCACCCATCTCATTTACTGTCTGAGCCTTGAGATGCTTACATAGAACCCTGATAGGACAATACAGAGTTTACTTTCTCTTGGTCAGGTATAAAACACTAGTTTCATTTACTTACTCAAAAAATCGACGACCAATCTCACTAAAGAAGAGATCCATTGTCGATTTTTCTGCTGCTCCAGAAAGCATAGAAATATTCTTTTTAAGACATTCGATTGCATCAAAACAAGCCTAAGCACACATACATTTATATTCAAGTACATGAAAAGAAAGTAATGAACACAATGTACAATGTACAATATACATATTATGCCTTTTTTGATGTACCTTTGTGGGTTTAAGATCTACATCAATATCACTGGGTGGGTTGTAATCTTCCGGCTTTTGCTCAGTAGAAAGAATCATCTCTACTTGAGCCAGCAGAACCTATGTATTAGATATATATATATATATATAAGGGAAAAGAACTTCTTTAAAGATAACTTTTTCTCTTTTTTCCCCAACTCTAATTGTTGCAAGTAATAATTATAATAATCCTGTAATTTACCTGAATTCCATGATCCATACCCTGGGCCACACAATCATCCAACAATCTTTCAAACGACTTTTTCTCCTTGTTGATATCGTTCATAAAATCATGTTTGTCTACATATTTTGTCTACAGTACAGAATAAGTAAAATTCGGTAGCAATTCTTATATATATATATACAACATACAATTTCTTCATCGTAGTAAGCCTGGATCATATGCTGCATCAAATCTGCAAGATGTACCATTCCAAAGAATTCTGTCAAAGGAGGTACTTCGCCATTGTTAAACTTTAGAGATTCTGGGTCTGGCTTATAAGATAAAAGTCTCTTGGATGCTCTTTTATTTTATTTTATTATTATATATTTCAAGAAAGAATTAGCATTTTATTTATCTATCTTCTTCCTTGTATTTTTTGCTTACCTTTCAAAAGCTGTTTGAATGTGATCATGGCCAAGCGTTTTGAGTAGATTTATAAAGATGGCTTCGAATGTTTTTTGACTACGAGGTTTGTTTAGAGAATAGAACCCTCGACCCTTCAAATATTCGACATAATTTGTTCGTTCATCTACAAGACTTACATATCTTGTTTCATTCTTCCAGGGAATCCAATATTGATAAATCTCTGGACTCTCCGTTCAGAATCCTTATTTACATGAATCATATTAACCGCAACGCTCAAACTCAACAGGTTCTGTAGTGCATCGAGTTCATGTTGAGCATTTTCAAGGGCATCAGAAGGCTCTAATGATTTTGTTTCTGGGGTGGTTGGTGTGGGGATAGAGTTCCTAGAGGACTGGCGAGAATGAAGGGATGAGGATTCGTTGACAGGCGATTTTGAGATCGAGGTGGTTGAGTTGGTCTTTTGATGTCGAGGGATAGAAACAGAATTTTTTGGAGTAGAAGGGGGTGTTGATTGAGGAGAGAAGCTAGTAGAGGATGAGGTGGATTCAACTGATGCTAGGGTTGAAGAAGCACGTTTGTTGGCGGTCTTGTCTTCGGACTTGAAGGAGAATTGCATAGACCGCTGAAAAGGAGAAGCAATGGTTGTTGCTGCAGAAGAGACCAGGTCAATAGGTAATGCGATAACTTTTTTGAATGCCAAGAGATAATTGCTAATGTATCCATGTTTTAGTGTTTTTGTAAAGACATAAAATTACACTTCTTTTTCTGTTACAACACTTTTAAGAAAAAAAAATAATTGCTACTTTACCGCTTAAACAATTCACGGGATTGGTTAGTTAACCGGACCGAAGGATCATCCCGGCGTTCCCCGGAAGATTGATTCTATATTCATGAATAAATATAAAAGGGGAAAAAGAAAGAGGAAAAAAATAATAATAATTTCTAGCTTGGAGATGTGTTGGCTACTGCATCTAGAGACGATATACAAGAAGCTGGCACTTACCCAGTCGGCAATTTCTTTTCCATACTTTTTTTCCACATACTTCTTTTCTTCCTCGAGATAATCATCCAACAAGGGAAAGAATAATTTGTAGAGGAGATTTATACCTCGTTCTTTATCAATCCTAATTGCAACATCATCTCCGGTAATTACATCGACAAGAGAATAGACTAGAGTGAGTATGGAAGATATAGCATAGAGATAATTGCTGGAGTCTATGGTTTGTGCCCTTCCCAGAAGCTGTGTAACATAGTCTGCCATCTGTGTAGTACAAATACAACCTTTTAGTTCTTTTTTGAGGGTTTTGTCGTGTCACCCTAATGGTAAGACTTACCACATCCTCGAATACTCTATCGGCAAACATATAAAAGACATCTGCACTTGGTGGAAATACTTGAATGATCAGTTCGGCCTGTTGTTTCATTGCGTCTGTGATTGCAGCAAATAAGTTCTTGAGCGAGTCAATATCAAGACCTGAAGAACTTCACAAAACACAAGATTTGAATGAGAAGAAGGGCTTAGGGAATTGAAATTGTTTGGTATCACAATAACTTACACAAAGTTATCTTCGGGTTTGAATGGGTTATCATAAAATATCGGGTGCTTCTGAAGAAAGGTTTGAATGCAAAGCGATCCTCCGTTCAATGCAATGATAGCATGTGCGTAAACCTAAGTTTTGAATCTATGTTAACTAATGGACCCCTCTTAAGCGGACCCTTTATTTTTTATTTTATTTTTGCTTATATATATATATACGTATACACAAAATAATGATAATATTCACCTTCATTTCAGCAGGTTTGTTAGAATCATAAGCAATTTCAAACTCATGAAGAGAAGCGCTCTCAAAGTACTGACACAAAGCTTCCACAGTATCATTAAGCTAACAAATATATACAAAAGGCTTAGATAATTGCATATATATATATACACACACACTGTACTAGACTAAACTAGACTAATAACCCCAGCCAATGATATACAAAGCATACACATTAACATTACCACCACACCATTTCCCCCTCTTTTTGTATTTGTGTATGTATCTATGGCGTCTGAGAAAGAAACCAAGGTTAACAAAGGCTTACTTCTCTCCAATCATCAACAACTTTGCATTTTCCCAGCCCAACCAGCAAGTTCAATGTTTTGCCGCATGTTTCTGGGGCTGAACCAAAGTCTTGAAGAACTTTAGATTTTCCATTAATATTGCGAAGGTCAAGGTAATAGGGTGCAATCCGGATATAAAGTTCCTTAAACCGCTCTCTTGCGTGACCTGTGGACTTTGCTCTTGCTCTCTCATTGTAGGGATCTCGGGACATCCCAGGAATAAGTGTATTGAGAGGCTTATTGTTAATAAGAAAGCTGGTGTCCTTGTCAATGAGTGACAGTTTGGCATTGGGATCCTCTTTGTGATTTGGTAGTGTGTGTGTGTGTTTACGTGTGTGTGCGTGGATTTATATATATGCGTGCATGTATGTTAACTAGGTTGATTCCACTACATAATAATGTAGAATATTGGAATATTTACCAAGAAGGGCAGCTAGAGCGCCAGTGTCAGATTCTAGCATAATCTTCAATTTGGTATCCCAGATCTCGTCGTCGTAGGCAAGGACTTTGAACCTCCTCGAGGCCATTGCTACATTAGCAAGTGAACTTATGGGGAGGTTTTCGAACACACGAATGAGGACATTTGGTGGTAAGGAATGGGACTGTTTGTTGGCTGTATCATTATTGAAGTTCATGTCAATGAACAAACACTACAAGAGCTAAAGAAGGGCCAAAAGAGAGGAAGAGAGAAATTGGCTGTGTAAGTGTGTGCGAGAGAGAGAGAGAGAGAGAGAGAGAGAGAGAGAGAGAGAGAGAAACCCCATGCAAGGGAAGCGGAGTGCATTAAACCAAGTGAAAAAAAAAGGGGCGGGGATTGTATCCAAGCGATATCAGCCAGTCCCCTTTTTTTTCACTTTAGGTAAAGGACCAGATAGCTTCGTTTTGCAAACTCTTCTTCTTGTTCTTCTTGTTCTTTTATTCTCCCTTTTCTTCTTTGTCTCTTTATATCCAACTTCTTTATTTATTTATTCATTATATATTATTAATACTAATATCATATATATATATATATATACACATACATACATACATACATACATACATACATACATATATACTGTAAACACACACATATTCATAGATTTATTTATATATTTATTTACCTATATTTCTTTTATAAACATAAATATATATACAGCTTCTTCTTATATATATATATATATATATATATATAAACATATCTCATTTTATTATGCCCATGTCTCCTCCACTCTCTTACGATTTAGCTAATCACCCTCCTGCTGACACTATCAAGATGCTCACTGGCTTGCTAGAGCGCATCACAAAAACAAATGACAAGCTTTACGCTGCAAGTGTAGAAAGTGGTCGTCATCCTCATCCGCGTGCATCAGCCTATACCTGCTTCCATGCTAGGTCTATTCCCAACATCGACATCCACTCCTACCTGAATCGCATCCTCAAATATTGCCCATGTGCCAATGAATGCTTCCTTAGTCTGTTAGTTTACTTTGACCGCATGTCTCGTAATTCTTCAGGTCTGCGGATCGACTCTTATAATATCCATCGTCTTGTCATCTCGGGCATCATGGTTGCAAGCAAATTCTTTTCCGATATATTTTTTACAAACTCGCGTTATGCCAAGGTGAGCCCTCGGCTTTGTTTTTGTTTTTTTTTTGTTTAGTGCAGGGATGAAACGTCTAGTTCTGGTCTGGCTTGAAAGAACACACACGCACACACACACACACACACACAAATATACAAACAAATACATACATACATACATATATACATACATATACATACATATATACATACCTATATATATACATACCTATATATAAGTAAATAGAGAAAAAAGAGATATACAAGGAGGGAGATAAAATGCAGAGAAATTAATGGTATTAGAAACCAAAGAAAAAATATATATAATTGCTGCTGCTGCTGTTGTTGTTGCTGTCCCCTTTTTACTTCCTATTCTTATTATTCTTTAACTACTTTTATAACCACGCCAGATCCTCCACTGTCTAAATCCAGTGGAGATATCGGTATAATTATTGTATCTTGTTGCTCATCTTTGGCACCATTATCCAAAAAAAAAAACTATCGCCAAAAAAAATCCATTTTTTTTGTGAAATAATAATAGGTGGGCGGTCTACCTGTTGCTGAACTGAATGCACTCGAAGTCGAGTTTCTTCAGCTCAATGATTACAACCTTAGCGTATCAATTGAAGAGCTGCAGCAATACGGTGACCAACTACTACAACATTGTATGCGAGAAGAAGAACGGCGGAGAGAGGCAGAGTATCGCCGACGAGAGCTCAAGTTACAAGCCGAAGAATAACGCCTCGCTCGGGCTACACATCCCGATGACCGACCACGACGTTGCAGAGCTACTATTGACAACCATCGATCTTCAAGTGTTGACTCCTCCCGCCATCCACGCAAACCATATGTCGATGCCTATTCAGACAGACGCCAGCCTTATTCGTCAACCTACACCGATCTTGAACATTCTTTAGGAAGAGTTAAGAGTGAAGTAATGCCAGCACGGCATGCTCATTCTCGGTCAACATCCCGTCATAAGGCAGATCTTGTTGAAGAATCAAGAGGAGATTCCCGTGGAGTCACTCCCTCGCACTCCTTTGATGTCCTTTATGAATCCAAGGTCTACACACAACATCGTCATACATGGCACCCTGACCATGGTCCACATCGTCTCCCCACACCTCCTCATTCAGCTTCTCCAAGGGAAGGTGATGATGCGTTTTAAACCAATTCATACACATACACAAACACGAGCACAAACATACGCACACACACACACACACACGCACATACGCACATACGCACGCACACACGCACACACGCACACACGCACACACGCACACACGCACACACGCACAAATACATCCAAACACATCAACCAAAGTATTAAAAAACGTTAGAGTGTCCAACTGAAATAATTTAGCAAAGAAAACAAAAAAATCAAAAAAAAATACGAATGAATTTAACAGGATTTCTTGTTAAATTATTGCGCAAATCATTTACAGTTTTTCAAACAAACACATTCACAAACTCAAGTACACAGCTCACCTAAATACAAATATTCACTATTTAACTTTTATTTTTATTTTTATATATATATATTTATTTATTTATTTATTTATTTACACCTACACTCCCACATATTTATAATCATACACACAAGAAAGAAAGAAAACATATTTAAATCAAAAGGTTCAAAGAAGTCGCTGTTTTTTTTATTGTTCTTTTGAAGGGCCAACCTTCTGAATGGGCCATGCATAATGAGCTTCAGATTTATCATAACCATAACGCTTTACAAACCCATCCAACTGAGCTGGTCCTCTTGAGCCATATGCATAATTCTCAATCTTAACCCCCTCTCTTCCATCAATTTTGTGCAACAAGGGCGTAAAGATCTTCCATGCTGCCTCAAGTTCATCAGAACGTACAAAGTTTGAGTGATCTCTACGCATCACATCCAATAATAGGGAATCATATGCATCAGGAATCTCAAGATCCTTGTATCGGCTATGATAGGACAAGTCGAGGTCGGTCTGGATGGTGTGGTACGACAAACCGGGTTCCTTGTTGTTGAACTTGATGTAGACTGCCTCTTCTGGTTGGACTCGCAACACAAGCTCATTGCGGGCTGCACCCTTGTACAGATTGCCCGCTACATTTCGGAATTGGATTCTAATCTCCACCTTTGCATCATTCAGGGCCTTGCCTGCCTTCAAGATAAATGGCACACCTTCCCATCGCTCATTCTGAACCCAGCACACCAGTGCTGCAAATGTGGGTGTCAAACTATTCTTGTCTTTCAAAGTCTCGTCCTCAAGATAACCAGGCTTTCCATTGGCAGCCACATATTGTCCCAAAAGAGCATCGGATAATTCAATGGGAGGAATGCATTTGAGTACCTTGACCTTCTCATCACGAATAGCCTCGGCTTCTGTGGAAATAGGACGCTCCATAGCAACGAGAGACAGCACCTGCAAAAGGTCTATTGTACAGATCCCATGGTCAACATCCGTTCCCACTTGGTTACCCAACATATTTCCACAATATACTTACGGTTCTGAATCACATCTCGAATAATACCAAACTCATCAAAGTATCCTCCTCGTCCCTCGGAACCAAACGGCTCTTTGAACGTGATCTGAACACTATCAATGTACTTGCGGTCCCAGATCTGAGAAAAGAAGATGTTGGCAAATCGAACCACCATCAAGTTCTTGACCATCTCCTTGCCCAGATAATGGTCAATGCGATAAACCTATATAAATAATATAAAACAAACAAACTCAGCTTTAATGAACTCTAATTATCGTAAAGTTTACTTGAAAACATACCTCTTCCTCGGAAAAGCACTGCGCAAGAGACTGAGCCAAGTGCTTGGAGCTAGCGGAATCCATACCAAATGGCTTCTCTACAACTACTCTTGTAGAGCCTTCCTTGGCATACACATTCTTCTTCAGTCCGTGGGCTACTGGGATGAAAACAGAGGGAGGAAGAGCCATATAAAACATCCGGTTTCGCTTTCCGACATCTATTCCACGTTCTTTCTCGAGAGTTTTGAGATAGTCATTGAGAGACTGGAAGGACTTGTCATCATCATACTGTCCCTGGTGGTACGAAGTAATTTTCTTGAACTTCTCAATGTCTTCTTCAGCACCCTTGACCTTGATGAAACGCGTAATACGATCAAGATATTCTTCGTGAGTCATCTTTGAACGAGCATAGCCAACAATAAATGTGTTTTCGGGTAAGAACCCATAGTGGAACAGGCGGAACAAGGCGGGGTAAGTCTTCTTTTTTGCGAGGTCTCCTGAAGCACCAAGAACTATGGGAAACTCAAGTCAATAAATAGTTGGAAAACAACAGACAAATCACCCAATAGATCTGGTAAAGATAAAGCACTACCACTTTTTATTTTTATTTTACTGTATTGTGATGGTGATGGTCGCCATGACTACACCAGGACGAATGCCATTACGTTTTTTTTTCTTCTTCTTCTTCTTCTTCTTCTTTATATTTTATTTCAGGTACAGAAAACTTACCAACAATGGTGATAGCACCATTGAGTTCTTTGCACACCTGAGCGCGCATTTGATCGATTGGGTTCATGGTAAGCTTGAGAAAAGAAGAAAATAGAATGGGAGAAAGAGTGAATCCAATCGCCCCACACACACCTTATTTAAAGGGTACCTTGGATTTTGTGTCCTCATGAACTCAAGTTACTCACTATCAGTTTAATAGCCGCACATAACCATCACAGGCTTCATTCTAGCTGCTTACAGGGCGCATTTTCTTAATTTAGTTTTTTTTTGTTTTGACAGGCCTCGACAAGCTTAAAAAATTGTTTGATAATAGAATTCCAGTTCCTTTGAATACATTTGCGTTTGTTTCAGTTGGTTCCTTAATACCACTAGACATGGTTCACTAGATTTTTGGTTATCGTGATATTCTCAGACTTCTTTAATCGGAAAGTACCCTTGAAAGAATGAAAATAATGATGGTAAAGTGACCTCTTTTTCAGAATGCACAAATTGTGTAAATATGACCTCAGTGAAGAGGACAACACAGGGCGCCCGAAAACAGATAATGGAGTCCAGATTTTTTTGTTACCAGAGTCGGATAAACTTCAGAGTGTGACTAGACTTGAGACAAACGGAAACATCGGGCATGAACGCTTTGAACACCTAGTGTTTGAGCTATTGTCACCATGTTCCTAGAACAGATATGTCCCGGACAAGTCAATCCTCAATTCCATTGCATCCATACTTTTACATGGAGAGATGAACGTTATATAGTAAGACTCATCAAGCTTTAAAAAGCATCATCCTACCATGTTACGTTATCTTGATGTTTTTCAGACTCAAGACAATTAATTGAATTTCCAACAAAAAGGTATATGCCACAGGCTCAAAGGTGGTAATTTATGCCGATCCAGATGTTCTCGTTCAAATCATCCCTGTGCCGTTCGAACAAACTGAGGAAGAAAGTCATTTAGAAACAATTACAGCCGTTTCTGGCAACAGCAGGACAGGAAAGGTAACGTTTTACCTCTTTGGTGATTTCTTCCGTACATGCATACATATAGACATGTATACCTAAATACAAACATACACATATGCATACGCACATATAAACATACATATAAATATATAAACATAATATATGTTTGGTCTTGTTACTTATACTTCCTTATATCATTTAGCTCGCAGTTGCTTACCAAAAACACATTTGTTTCTTTCGATCTCAAGAACAAAAAGATGACAAGGTAAATCCTTTATTTCTTTTCAAACACTCTTTTGTCACAAAGCAAACATCCTTCCAGTAACCGCATCCATTGCTCTTTATTATAAATATAAATAAAATAAAATAAAAAACATATATATAATACTTTGATATATATATATATATATATATATATACATGTGTGTGTGTATGTGTGTGTGTTTATGTGCTTGTGTATATCCATGTTGTTCAACACCTTCTCTCTCTCTCTCTCTCTTTATTTCTACCTTCTTCTTTTCTACCTTTGTTTGTTTTCTCATGATGTAGAAGCAATCAATTTGGGAGATCGAAACAGTATTGAGTACCAAGAGCCAAGTTACATGTCTTGATTGGAGTGTAAATGGTAAAGTAATAGTAGTAATAATAATAATAAAGAAAATATGGGTGGTCCTAGAGTTATAAATTTTCTTCTATTTTCTTCGCCGTCGTTGTCGATATTATTGTTACGTCTATGTAGATCTCCTCTTGACGGCAGGTAGTGAATTGGCTATTTGGAAAAATACCTCATCAGATACAGATCCATGGAAAATCCAGTGGACTACAAGGTAATGGTCAGAGGATTTATATTAAGCTTTGTATTCATGTTCCGTCAATACATTGTAGGCCTGCTGTAGATGTCATTATGGCCAAATTTGAGCCAAAATCAACTATGTTCGCAACATTGGGAGAGGTACATATCAGTAGAGCACAATTATATATTAACAAAACCTTATTAAATATCAGTTTGATCGGCTGGTTACTGTGTGGCACGAGACAGCAGAAGGAGGTATAACATAAAATTTAGGACTGGCACATCATTTTCTTTCTAATAATTTGCATTACTTTCCTTAGACTACTCATTTATACATCTTCCTCATCCAAGGTCTGTTGGACATTTTGTGTGGAGGACACTACTAGAAGGATCTAAGTAAGTAATTAATTAAAGCATTTTGATCTTATTGTTGGTTAGGGGCCCCGGATTTATTTACCTGTCTGTTTGTTTAGAACAAAACGCCCCGATTGCGCCTTATTTACTATGGCGCGCGATGGGATTGGACGTTTCTGGAGTCCAGTTGATCTTGAGACACCTCATGCTCTGTATATGTGTGCAGTTATTGATCCAAGCCAGTCTTTGGTCACTGCGGAGTCTGGTTCAATGGCTTCACAGGATGGAAGTGTTGCCTACCTGGATCACATCGAAGATGTGTCGCCTATACACTACATCGATTGCGGAGAACTGCAGAGTGCAATTAGTACACAGCCACAATATCAATCTCTATCTCAATCTAAACAGGAGAAACTAGATCAACGAATAAAAAAGGTGCGAGATCTCATCAAAGAAACTCCCGATCTACTATTTAGAATCCAGTCTGATGGATCCCTGACATTTTGGGGAGTCAAGGTGAGATTACTATAAAGACATCAACAGGAATCCTCTCACACACTACTACTGTAGCATCTAAACTCGTTCCCAAGAAGAGTACCGCGTGTGTTTGTTGTCCTGAGAATCGCACAAGCCGTAGATCCGGCCGACGTAGCTTATTTCCTAAACCCAGTTAAGGTGCTCCACGATTATTCTCACATCCAATCTTTCTGTAAGTCATTATCTATTGATATTTGTATTAACCCATAAACATACTATATATATACTAATTAAATAATAATTTTTATATATATAAAAACAGCGACTATTAAACCTATCGAATTGAGTCTGGTAGCTAGAAATCCACATGGACAGATACGATGTTATGGTCTCAACTTGGTTGATTTCCTGGAACAAAACCAATTCATACCACGTCTACACTTGAAATATACATGGCTTGGTCACAGAAACTCTATAAAAAGCCTTCCTCAATCTAGATCTAGTAGATTCTGTACCATTGGAGAAGACGGGCAAATTAATGTGTGGAAGTATGCCCTTCGTGAGGTAATTTTTTTATAGAAATCAAGGGTTTAAGTGATATCAAAGGTTCTTTTTTATTTAAAGAAAAAAAAACTTTGTGTTTTTTAGGATGGTGGAAAATTGACAAACAGGCTGCAATTGAGTGGATCTCTTAGCCTTGAATCTGATATTGTACTATCTATACCAGTGCATAGAGGTAATGGAAAATGATACACAAATATAACTATTACTGATATTAAATTACATAGATCGACATGTTGCTGTTTATAATGGAAAGCAGCTCCTTATTTATCGCTTAGACAATCAGGCTTGTCATTTAAACCACTATCAGGTGTGTGAGCAGTATGATCCCACCGTTACTTTTTCGTCTCTACACACTGAGATACTCAGAGGAGATAGCCAGTCCAAAATACATATCTTGTTTGGTGTTTCTCGATCAGCAAAACAAATTTTCTCTTGGCAGCTACAATTTACTTCCCCGGTCCCAGTACAGGATCAACAGGAATCCGAGGAAAATGAGAGTCTGGAGGATATTATTTTCTTGGGAAGTCAAGAATTCGACTGGGAAGAAGAACCTTCTGTGGTGGTTACTTCTCACGGCGGATCTAATCATGCTGCGTCAAAGCTTTTACAGCAGATTGGCATGGGAGCAGATAGTATTCCGATAATTACAGTTGCCCTTGGTACAAAATTACTGTTCTATGGAATTCATTATGAATCAGACTGGGAAGGAAACAGTAAACCTCTCGAATGGAATCTACTCTACACACTCGAAACAGGACTTGAATCCATTCAACAAATGCGATGTGTAGTCAACCAGGTTGTGCTTGGTAATTAACAAACAACAACAAAAACGAATAGCCAAATAATCTTGACTTTCAAAATAGTTTCTTCTTCTGAAACCTATGGACCATCCAGAAAACTCACCTTTTGGTCAGAAATTCGTACAGGTGTTCGTCCAGTTCTTCACAAAACCTTTGAATTCTCGTAAGTATTTGACCTCTTGGAATTTTTGATATCCATTGTTTTTAAATAAATGGATATTTATTTATTTATTTATTTATTTCTAATAACTCATTAGGGAGCCTATTATTGCTATGGCTTGGAATGTTTCGTGTGATGCTCAATTTATCTTGGCAGTAGCCTTCCCTACCAAAGTAGCTATCTATGGTCAGAAAAGAGCGACGAGCGTTACAAATGATGATGATATTTGGATTTGCTATGATGAATTCCCGGTAGACATGTAAGTACATCTTAAGAATTGATCTGTCAAAGTAAGTTAGTCAGTACTGAAGATTAAATAAATCTATTTATTTTTGAGTATTTTAGGCCTGAATCTATTGTTGGCATTACTTGGGTAGAAAACGGAGTACTTGCCGTTGCTGCCGGAAATCAACTTCGGTGTTATTTGAAATGGCTAACCTCTGAAGATGAGTTGAATCAACGTAGGTTTCTATAGTTTTTTTTTTCATTTGGTTATGCTTTTGGTGTTGTACTTAATGTACAAAAAAAAACCACCCTGTTTTCAATATTTTTTATAGCCTTGGATTTGGATCCTGATTTACACCCAATGTCGAATATATACGATTTGTCATATGACAGAAATGGTCCTCTTACCATATACCATCCGAATTACTTGATTCACTATATGATGTGGGGTAAGTAATATATATATATGTAAAGAACGTCTTGTAAATAAATAAATAAATAAAATTCTAATTTAAATTTCTACAGGAAAAATGGATTTGATCAATAGTGTATTGAGATCTCTATACAAATTTTTGAGACATTATGTAGATGAAGATACAATAGATCAAATACCACCTCTTTTGCTCTCAAAAATATTACAGCTACAGAATGTAAGAATAATTCTTATATAGTCTACTTGTTATACTGTCTTAATACTTTGTGTGTGTGCGTTTTTTTAAGAGCTCTAAAAAGGAAAGTAAAAAGCAGCAGTATAAATCTCTCTTTGATGACGATGACGATAATGATACCGAGTAAGTATTTAAGCTTAATATTTATTCATAATTCAATTGATTGTTCTTTGTTATCTAAAACACTATACCTATTGCTTTGTTTGGTAGCTATTCAGAGTATTATGATGATGATGATGATTCACGTTCACTCAGTCATGAAGAAGCCAATTATTTGATGGAACATCTCAAATCCAAAAAAATGCCAGCACTATCTGAAAACGAACGAATGCACCTTGTTGCAATGATTGATACTTTTGATGAGGTATTTACTATATTTTATTTTATTTTATTTTATTTTTTTAAAAAAAAAGTATCTTTAAATATATTAATATGATGTTATTTACAAGGTTTCTACACAAGGAGAAGCATTAGATGAAAATGGTGCTCGGTTCACAGCCTTACTAGAAAATCATTTCCACCTAAATAACATCATTTCTCAAGACCAACAGCAAGCACTAGCAGCGAGAGACTTTGTGTGGGCCCTTCACAGTCAATCTCAGGTAAGCTGTTTATAAATTATATTCTGAACATGTGGTGAATTAATACAACTTATATATTTTTTTTAAAAAAAATAAAATAAAATGAAGGATCTTCTTCTCGAACGGTGTATTCGATTATGTAACAACAAATTGATGTGGGAAGAGGCAAAATCGCTTGGTATCTTTTTATGGCTAAAAAAAATTGACACTGTGGTAAGAAATCAATTCTTTGTTTAAGAATATTGAGCATATTAAAATCTAAACTGTTGGATAGAAAGAACAAATGGGTGTCATTGCGCGAAATACGTATTTGAGCAAGGAAGACTTCAAGGACCCCGAAAGCTGTACGCTATTCTATCTAGCCCTTCGCAAAAAAAACCTTCTTCTTGGTCTATGGCGCTCAGCAGGCCATCACAAAGAACAGGTTGTTATGACCAAGTTTTTATCCAATGACTTTACACTTCCTCGATGGAAAACTGCTGCATCTAAGAATGCCTACGTTTTGTTGGGAAGACAGCGCTTTGGTAAGTAAAAGTAAATGCAAAGCAGAATATATAAGACTCTATAATTTCTAAATATAATGAAACCTGAAGAGTATGCCGCTGCGTTTTTCTTGCTGGGTGACAAGATAAAGGATGCCGTCGGTATTATTCTTAAGCATATGAAAGACTTTCAGCTTGCAATTGCCATTTGTCGTGTCTATGAAGGTAAGAATATTATATAGTAATTCCTATGTATATATGGCGATAATATACTAAGCGTATATTTAAAAATTATTATTTGTAGGTGATCACAGCCCACTCTTGAAAGATATACTGGTAAAGAATGTGCTGCCGATGGCCGTTGAATCAAACGATCGTTGGCTTGCCAGTATGTGCTATACTCTACTAGAAAGACCTCAGGATGCCATTCACGCTATTGTTGTAAGTAAATTATACATAATTACTGTCTTTCACAAAATTTTATTTGTCGTTTCCTTATTTAACTCAATTATCCATCTAGACTCCTGTATCTATGCTCGCTGCGCCAGAAAAAATAAAAGACACAGACGCAAATGCAGATGCAGATGCAGAAGAGACAGCACCTGTTGGAGATCCAACTCTATTTATTCTTTATCAACAACTCAAACAACAATTACAGGCTCAGAACCGTCAAGACCTAAACGTACCTTACAGCCTTGAATATGAATTTTCTTTACAAGTGGCACGTGCTTATGAACGTCTTGGTTGTCCATTACTTTCGCTCTATATTCTAACACAATACAAGATGAAACCGCCTGCAGTAGAATCTGAACAAAATATCCCTCAAACATCCGACAAGGCGGCTGATTTGTTTGGAGATGATAATACCCCTTCTACAAGACCTGGACTCGCTGCTAATCTATTTGATGATGATGATGCTATTCCTTCGCGACCATCGTATTCAGCAAATCTATTCGATGATGATACTCCTCCCCGTCCTTCGTATTCTGCTAATCTATTTGATGATGATGATGTACCTCCCTCTCGCCCTTCGTATGCTACGGATTTATTTGCAGACGAAGAGCCATATAATAGCCCTACAGATGATTTGTTTGCAGATGATCCAAGTCTCTTCGAAAACAACAACCCATCTAATGGATCAGACCCCCTTGAATCCTCAAGCCAGAACTCCAAAAATACCTCTGATTCACCTGAGCGTAAAAATGAAACTGTGAGCATCAAAGATGGTCTCTCTTCTTACAAAGCCTTATTGGTCATTCGTATGCTTCAGGTAAGACAGAATAAAATGTCAAATGTCAAATGTCAAATTTCAAATGTCAAATATCTGGGTTTTTAATTTATCGATGTTATTCATTTCTTAGACCGTGTTTCGAGCTGCCTCGGCCTTGTATGACAGCTCAGTCAGGGCTGGAAAAGACCTCCAGTTTCAAACAACCTTTTTACAAAATAGACAAGATTTACTTGCATTAGGCGAAACCCTGAATGTACCACAAAAGGATTTTTCGAGATTACTGATCCAAAAAAGTATTGAAGCCGACGCGTTTGTATTCTACCTCGCCATCCTTGAAAAGGGTGTTCCTGAAGGCTTTAATGTGGCCGTGTTTCTAGAGTCTTTTGAAGCAGGTTGTTTCCAAGTATTCGAAGCTGCCATGATGCCATGCCAACTAGGTTACTCTGGACTTGTATTTATCGAACGATGGGCAGAGTAAGTGATCAAACGATTTAGAAAGAAATATAAATATAAATATAAATATAAATATTTATATGTATATATGTATATATACATATAAAGTACATGCGAGTATTATTAATATAGTATCATTGAATCTTCTTTTAACATCATTTTATTTGCAGCCATTTAATCTCCAACTTTGGAAGTTGGAGTTCCCTGAAGGAGAAATATCCTACACGATCGTCTATCCTTAAACTCGGGACGCAGAAACTCGTGTTAACGAACCATCTGTGCCTTATTCTTGTCACATTGAAGCAAAGACATTTTGAGAAGACGTGGGGATTGTTGTATTATCTAAAGTCATTAATGGAGTGTATGGCCGCTTCCAAGCGAGATACACTTCAGAAAGATGTAAAGATCATGTACACAGATCTATTGGCCAATACAGCAAAAATGGTAATATTTTTTTAAGAAAAAAAGATATATAGATAAATTAAACATGCATACACTCAAACAACATAAACAAAAACACGTTATTTATGGTTTTATCCCCTTTACTCCTTTTACTCCTATTGTGTTTCTTTAATGTTTGTTTCTAATAAACAATCAATAGGTTGAAATGACACCAGAAGATTTTGAAAGCTTCTCAGACGATAGTCTATTTGGATTTGATCTCAACGAAGAAGTGTACCGCCCACTAGAAGATGTCAATGACAATTCAATTGGTGCCAATCTTCTAGAGATTGCATCTCTCAATTTCACGCTAAATCTGCTAGAGTCAAGCATGCAAAATACGGAAAGAAGTGTAGAGATGGAAGGTAAGACTGATGATATTTGTATATATTTCAACAAATGGTATCTTACTTTTGTTGTTTAATGTCTTGAAGGTGACTTTGTGGCTTTCATTTGGACAACGCTTCTGGATCCTATTGCTTATCGTGCACAATGTTTGCAAAAGGACGTATTGCTTCAAATGGAAGAAACGCCAACTAAACGTAAGAAAACAGAAAGAATGGTATATTACTATAGCTGTTACTTACCCTTTTTCTTTCTTTAATTAAAAACAAACAACAAAAAACATGTGAATACATATGCTTAGGCAATATACTAAAGCAGTTCAAAACATTGAGGCAAAAAAAATACTGGCGTTCTATCAAAACTCTCAGCAGTACAGAACGTCTGTTGCCTTTTGTGAATTTCTTGGTAAATTTTATTTTGTTTTATTTTGTCTTGTTTTCTGTTGATGTCTATGAAATATGAAACATAGATATTTGAATTAAGCTTTTTTTTTGTATGCTGTGAATTTTCTTTAGCCCTCAGGCATGAATGTGATGTCTAATGACTCACAACCGCACTCGCATACTATGTATTATTCTCCAACCACTACTCATGCCTTCTGTATCAGCTCGGTAAGTTATGTAATCTTGTTTGTTTTTTTTTGTACTGCAGATTTATTGATACATATAAAACATGACTTGCGCCATTACGCCTATTATATACTCACTCACAAACTCACACACATACATAAAAAAATAAATATCTAAAGGCCTATCCAACTATGATGGCCATCTGCATGAAGACAGAAATCCAGGAAGTTGACCTCAGCAAAGTGCAGGGTCATGGACCAGTAAGAAATTCGTAACTGTGCCTAGAAAATCATATATATTCAATAGCACACCCACGCTCACACACACATACATACACACACCTTTATTGTATTATATTATATGTCGGTATTTCTAGTTATTAGCTCGATCTGGCTCTGGCTCGTCTTCAGGGGTGCATCAAGAATTGGCGGCAGGCAGTTATCCAGACACAGAAGAGGAAGAAGATGACTTTGGGTTATCTGATGGTGAGTCAGAGGTAGTCCGATCCTCACAATCGTCTCGCCACACAAAACGAAAAGAACCAAGAGGGCTTCAACCCAAAACAGCATACACCACCTCTCCTGCTCTTTCTCCAGCAGCTGGTCGAATTCAGGCTGAAGATAGACCGTTCCAGAACCGTAGTCTTGAAAATCTGCACGAAGCACTGAAACGATCACTCGGAATGGGTAAGACGAACAAAGAACCAATTCTTTTTTTTAAAATAAAAAAAAGTGAAGACCTTGTAACCAACATTATCCAAAAACACAAAATTGTAGAGAATTTCCGTTCTCCGGGTGCTATGAGTCCAATGGGGTCTTCGTCTGAGAATAGTGAGCATATGGTAATATCAAGTGATATGATATGTAGCCAGAATATTGATTTTCACAACGATGTAAATTTGTGTATTATATAAAAGTACTAAAATAAATAAATCACTGTTAGGTTACCTTGAAACGAAGTGTCTCGACCACTTGTGCAGAAGCTCATCCACAGTTTCCTTTTTGTATGTATAATAATAATAATAATAATAATAATAAGTATCCAAGTAAAATGTTCTTTAACAAAACCGTGTTCATTAAATTATATGATATTATAGATATAACTGGCTGCCAGAGCTCCAATGGTAGCCCAAGTGCAATTCTTTGGCCATTTGGACAAGAAAGAGAAATTGCAAACTACTACGGTAGTCAAGGGGCAGCTACACGGTAATTATCTAAAGTATCAAGATATCAATATATCTCTTCCTTTGTTTCTTTTTTGACAAGTGTGTGCATATAATGTATTTCTTTTTATATATAGAATTCACTTTGATCAGTTTGGTCAGAAGTTTGGTATGGGTGATACCTCAGGCTGGCTTTCTCTCTGGAAATTCGATTCTCACACTCAGTCCGATACACCTTATTATGTATGCTATAGAATACATAAAAACGATCTATACACAAATGATTACAGAAAATCTAACCAATTTAATTTCTTTTTTTTTCTTTTACAAATAATAGACCATGTCCTGTCACTCAAAAGCAACACGCGACTTTGCCTTCCTAGGCTCCAGTAGTCTTTTGGCTACTGTTGGTACATCAGTGGCAATGAGTCGCAGGTAAGAAAAAAAACCATACATAGTAAAAGTAAATTATTCTGATTATGTAGACCCAAAAGGTAAACTTAACCGTTTTTTTTATTGGACCTTGTGACTTGTAGAAAAGACCATGTTTGCCTTTGGGATACTCTTTTACCACCTTCAAAGGCACAAGTAGCTTGTAAGTATTATATACATTCTTATAATATCAGCAATTATTTACTTATTTGTGCAAAATAAGCCTTGCCTGGTCATGACGGAGGTGCTTATGCAGTAGCCTTTGATTCTTCGAGTAACTACCTATTTTCTGGTGGCTCTCGCGGCGAGATTGGTAAGCTTTTTTTTTAAAAAAAAAAAAAAAAAGAAGAAGAGAAAACTATCATGGATTCCAATGATTTCTTATCGGCTCTTTTTTGAACCATCCAGTGGTTTCGGACATACGACAGCGTACATTGCTCCATACTTTCTCGGCTCATCAGTCAAGGATACGATCCATTGCAATTGATACCGAGAAGAATCTATTGGTCACAGGATCAACCGATGGAGAACTAAAGGTAATTGTAGAATATAGGATGCCGTAACAATTATTGTTGTATCAAAGCTAATATATATATTCAAATCCTTAAAATAGATTTGGGACATTCGATCTTACAAGCAAAAGTACTCGTTTGATAATCAACCCAGAAATCGCTTCCTGGGCCCATCATTTAACCGGATATCTGTAAGTAAACCTAATAGATCCTGTCAAGGCTTTGGTATATTTATTTACTAAATATTCTTGTAATTTGAAGCTCAAGGCATATGGAGTCACACAAATTCAATTGACAAGCGATGACAATATTTATACTTCGGGGCCAGGCGGCATTGTTAACTGTGATCTTTCCGCAATTCAATAATTTGTCCACGTTTTTAGTATAACAAATGTATGAAAATAATATACATATACATATATATATATATATTTATTCAAAAATAATGATTTCAAATTGAAGTAAATCAAGTAACCAGAAAAAAATTTAATAACATCTTTTGCTGTTGTTGGTCTTTTTTTTGGAAGTTTTTTTTGGGGGTTTCAAATGCATGTATACTCGTTATATAACATATATACATGTAAATTGAGTCAGAATGAGACGTGTGTTCAGAATGGACAGGTATGGAAAGGGCTATACAATAAGTAAACGTTACAATAAACAAGGATAAGATGCAATGTTTGTGTGTGTGTGTGTGTGTGTGTGTGTGTGTGTGTGTGTGTGTGTGTGTGTGTGTGTGTGCGTAATAGTAGTAATAGTAATAGTAGTAGTGATGGTAGTGATGGTGATAGTAATATATGAGGTTTTTTTTGCGAATCTCTTTTTTTTCAATGAACTGATTATAAAGGCTTAAATACGGAATCCCCAAATTTCTAATTCAATACACTCAAACTCTGGTGAAGGAGACAAGCACTCGTTGTCAAATGTTGGACATTGCTCACTGTGACCCTTTTCGAGATCAGCGTTAAGCCATAATCCAAATTTACCGTCACTAAATGATAATATATATATGTATTTTAAGTTAGCCACACACATATAAAAAATAATAATCGTAGACTTACCCTCCTCCAATAGCAATAAAGTCATTCTCGGACAAGATCATGTACTCATTCTTTCCGGTCCAGGGAAACACTTTAATTTTTGGAGATATGTGTGCAGTTTGCGTAGAATCTTGCCTGGTAGTCTTCCAGAGAAAACTAAATCCATACAGGTATTAAGTAACGAAAAAAAATTTTGTAAATATATATATATACCATTCTCCCGTGCCGTAATAAGAAGTGCCACAAGTTAATGTCTCGTTCAAGAAAGCACCAAATATCTATCGTTATCCTTGAATTTTTTAGTATTTGATTTGATTTGATTTGATTTTGGTTTATTTTCATACCTGATCATCAGCATCCTTGATAGTAATAATACAAGGACCTTTGTTTGATTTGACCAGACGATAGAGTGTAGTGAGACTGATACCATGTTGATCCAAGCTATAAAGAAGAGACCATTGAGGTGCAAGGCGATAACGTCGAGGAAGATAAGGTCTAAGCTGTTTATTTAATAATAATAAAAATAATAACAATAAGATGAGATTTATATAAAAATATAGTCGAAATCCAACAATACTATTTATCCTGAAAGAATATTTTACCTGTTCGGCAATCTCACTTGTCATTACTGGCTCAGTATCTGGCCGTCTGTCAACAAGAGTTGGTGGAGGCATGTCAAAGCTATCAAAGTGGACAAGTCGTTGTGGTGGTGGTTTTGTGGGTAGTTTACTTGCAGATACCAATGCTCCAATAGCAGCTGAAAAGGGTTTTCGGCGGGTTTGAGGACAGGAAGTAGATCGAGGGATGCTGATGTTGGTACTAGTGCTAGTGTTAATGCTTGTGATGCTTTTTAAATCTTCTTCTTCTTCTTCTTCTTCGTTATCGTCGTCGTCGTCGTCTCCAGTGCTTTGAATGCTATCCGTAGTTTGGCTGGATAGACTACTGGAGTCGTCTGTTGTTCGGGTAGTAATAAGTGAAGTATCACAATTGACTACGGAAACAAGGGTGGTAGGATCTGAGCAGATTTGGGCTTTTAAAGCGTCACTGTTGCTTGGCTGATTGTAGTGGCGGGGTTGAAAGGAAATGACAGAGCTTTTGGTGATTGAAGTTGTCGAATGTGACTTGTGCTCTAATCGTGGTCGTTTTGGGACACGGACAAGACCTTTATTTATGTATGTATGAGTGAGTGAGTGGGTGTATTGATTATTCTTTGGTTTTAATTGAATTAAAAAAAATTATTGTATGTGTGGTTTACCTAGCAGCTTTGATACAAAGCGTGTGAAATGAGAATGATTCTCGGTAGGTGATTTGTCTTCTGTGACAGAACGGTAAAGCGGCAGTTTTTGAGCTTTCATTAAATTATTCAATAATGATAATAATAATATATAGATATGGAAAGATAAGGGGGGGTTAAAGAAGAGGGAAACCAAGAATCTGGAGGCCCTTTTTATACTTTTTTGTCTTTTTCTTAAAAAAAAAATGTTACTATTATTTTATGATTATTTATTATTTATTATTTATAACCAAAAAAGAATATAATAATATTGTGTGTTTCTTTTCTGCTAATAAATTGCAACAAGATGCATGACAAGGCATATATGGTTATAAAGATACAAAGAGAAAGAAAGACTTATTTTGGCTCAACCCCTTGTTTTCCTTTTTTTATGCCCTTCTCCTGTCTTTCGACCATCCTTACCTTCTTAGCCTTCTTCTATATCTTTTATTTTATATTCATTCATGTATTCATTTAATCATTCATGACATTACCAGACCTCCCACCCCTTAGTTTTTTACCACTGCTAGTCTTAAACGTGAAATATGAAATGCGAAATGCGAAATACAAATTTCAAAGTTTGTATTTATTTGTACAATACAGCACGAGGCAGGTATCCAAAAATATGCCTGCCTATTGTCATTGTCATTTCGATATTAGACTTGAGCCTGTAATGATGATCCTATAATAAGTTGAATACTTATATATATACATTATTTGCTTTGTTTTGTTTTGTTTGGCTTTGATTTGTTTGTTTGGCTATTCGGCATCTTTGAATCAAGAAGCATGTTAACTTAATAGAAACGCTAGTCCTTACAACACAACCAGTTAAACTTAAACTCAGGGTGGATTTTATTCTATACAACCAACAGCATGTTTCTTTTTAAATAGATAAGTGGATACTTTCAACTCAAAAGCCTTATCTTTCAGTGTCTTTATTACTATTATTTTATTTTATCTATCATATAATGAATTCAGTCATGTGAGTTATAAATCAATTCCAATCAACCGCTTTGAATGAACGAACGAACGAATGAATGAATGAATGAATGAATTGAATTGAATTGAATTATCTTTTTGTGTTTAAAAAAAAGACACAGGAGTACGGTTGGATCCAATGATGTCCAAATGCATCACTGATCACAGCTATCACAATTATCACAATTTTCCCTACCGATTTATCAGCCTACTTCCTCCAACCCCACCACTCTTCCTTTATTAGTCTCCTACAGATGATGCCATGTAATGCACTTTTTTCATGACAGTCCAATAATAACAATCAAGCAAAATAAAAACAAAATGCTGAGCGTGTGAACAATAAGTTAGATTATTGCAGTAACTATTTCTGCGTATCTTTAATAACACTATTCTATTTTATCTTGACTTGGGTTTTATCTGAACGCCTAGCCATGTGTGTCAATTTATATGATTTCTAATGGCTAAGAATAGAAAGTCAACTTGCCTTAAAAATCGAATAGAATATTCTTTTATTCACCTACTAACCCCAGAATCTCATTCATCAAAAAATATACAAGAAACAATCATTTCCTTAGATACAAAATTAAAGAAAGAAAGAAAAAAAAGGCTTGAAATATATAAAAAGCCAAAAGGACCAAAACTAGAAAGCAAATTCAACCACATCCTAATCTATGCTAAGCATATGTCCCTTGACTATCATTTATTGTACAACTGTTACTCAGTCACAGCATGTGCTTATGTGTTCCGTACAGGATTCTATCGACTACAGAAGCACAATCTCAATTGTCGTTAGACTTTGTTTTACATAAATCAATTTTGGTATAAAAAGCTCAGATATTTCCAGCTTTCTTTTTACTTTTAGATTTCGAAAGCATTTAGAAAGCGAGATTTCAGTACAAATCATGAATCTCCAGTACTTGGATATTTTGAGGGTTAAAATCTGAAATAAATTGAATATTACTTTGGTTGTCAAAATGAAACATTGAATGATAAGTATTAATACACGATAAAGTTTCTTTAATAATAATATAAAAAAATATAAGCTTTTAATCTATCAAAATAGAATTTATTCTCTCTAACAAAATTGTTGCTTAGATAAAATGGAGATACTAACAAGGTACATATGAGTCCTAAGAGTATCATCATTAATCCTAACAAGAACATCACTTGCTCACCTATACATACGTACAATACCTTCTTTAATTAGAGAAAAGAAATAAAGTAATTTCCAATAGAATAATTTCTGTCTCATTATCAATCGTGAATGATTTTGCATTTTCTATAAACCAAACTTTAAAACAAAAATGACAAGCTATACCTTGAAAGGGAAATAAAAAGGAGTGTTTAATTAATAATAAATTCCTATAGAATAACTGGTTAAAAAGGTGTATTAGGATAGTCTAGAAAGAGCGTGGCGTATGCTGTATAAGAAAATGATTTTAGGCTGATTTGTATATTCTAGAAAATAAGGAAATATGTAATGGAACGGAACAGAATTGCCCAATAACATTATACAGCCTTTTTGTATCATAAATGGGAAGAAAAGTAATGTAACATATATCTACTTTGACGTACCTTGTAACAAATGTCAAATAAAAGAAAAATAATAAACGTCATTCAACAGCAATACTCTCGTTTGATTAAATTGTACCATATCAAATCTTACTCATACAAGGAGAAAAATAAGACAACCATTATTCCATTCTAGATCGTATGCTATTACATAAATGTGATATAAAATTAAGAAGCGATTAAGGCAAACTCGTGTCCAATTCTGCAGACATGTCTTCTCTTCTTTACGCAATATTGTCTGCAATTGGACAATATACGCAGAGCAAGTAAGGGCTCCCAGTCATTTAGAAGCATTATTTTTGCTGTACTCATCCACTGTTGAATCATGCAATGAATAAATAGCGATTTAGTGTAGCTGGATTGAGTTTCATAGGTCATTTTCTTTTCTACAACCCTAAAGGGTTTTTGTACCTCTTCAAGAGATAAATTTTGAAAATGTTTAAACATTTTTTGGCGGGTGATATGGAGGTAGATAGGGAAGTTGCTTGAACATATATTACCTTTAACTTGATTGAAGTATGGCACAAGTTATTTATTATAATAATTTGGTATGGACAGGCTAAAAGTTAAAAAAAAAAGGGGGCAAAAAAAAGGGTAAAACAAGTTTATCCTGAACTTAGCCAATCAGACTAATTTATGACTGTCCGCACCTTTTTTTTTTTAAGAAAAATAGTTCCAAATTAGTGCAAGTACATAGGTAAAATTGCGCTTATAATTTCGTCTCTGTCATTAAATGAGAATCTTTTATCGCGAGTTTTTCTGGACCTTGCACCCTAGCCCATAGTTTTTATCAAAAACATGCTCTTCTTAACCCAAATAACAACGGAAGAATACTAGGCAATCAAAGTCGATTAAAAAATTTATCCTTTTTGTGCCCTTTCTTTTTGAAATTTTAATCTGTTCACACCAATTGATCTCAATACTATACAAGTAAAGCGATTGTAAGAGTCTTTTTTTTTCTTGGTGTACCGAATAAAATTGAAAAAGAAATGTCTTGCATAGAGTTAAAAGATGTGTACTTATTAACAAGTCATTCACGCCTAAAACTATTGATCATATGAATACCATATATTTGATAATACTTGGATATTTCTTGGAACTTTATCTAATTAATCCCGAAATTATAAAAAGCCTAGAAAACATCTAATAGTCAGAGAAGCTTAATAAATCACATAACAGTTGTCTTGGGCTATCTAAATAAAACTTGAAGGAAGTTATGATTAGATAAAATATATCAAAGCCAAACACTTCTTTGTTTGTTTCCGCTTAAATATATATATAAAAAAAAAGCTCCTCTCTCTTAAATGTACTCTGGACGGACGGAGATTACCTTTATATATATATATATTTCTTCTTCTCCTTATTCTATATTTGTGCGTGTGTGTAAACGAATGTGACTGACAGAATTTACCAGCAAATTCTACATTAGATGTCAGTGCAAGTCCCTCTTCCTTTTTTTTCCTAGTCATCAAGGCAGGGCCTATTCCTTTAAAACCAAGTTAGACCAACACCATGCCCAAGTGCACACGTAAAGGATGTGAGAAGGAGTTCAAGGAGGAGGAGAACAAAGACAATTGTAAGTGTCAAACATCTCTCACTTTTTTTTTCTTCTTTCTTTCTTTCTTTTTTTTTCGTAATGCTAACAAGTGTTTACTTAGGCTGTCAGTTCCATTCTGGTGCACCTGTTTTCCATGAAGGTGAGTGGGTTCTCTTAGACTTTTAGCAAATTAAGAAAAATTGAAATGAATTGTAATGTTTCTAAATTGAAAATGAAAATGATCTCAGGTCTTAAAGGATGGTCTTGCTGTGCCAAACGTGTCACGGATTTTAATGACTTTATGAACATCCCTGGATGTACATTTGGCTCTCATTCGACCGAGAAGCCTGTTGTCGCTGAAAAGGCACCCGAAAAGAGCGCACCTGCCGCAAGCCAAGTGACAAAGGAAGGTGTCGAGGTTTATGGTGCCCCTAAGGCCGAGGTAAAGAAGGAGGCACCAGTTGCTATTCCTGCTGCCAGCAGTGACAAAGTCGAGGAAGTGAAGAAGGTTGAAGAGGAAGAGGATGATGACGAAAGCATTCCAGTCCCAGAGGGAAAGACCTGCAAGAGGCGTGGATGTGGTGTGAGCTATAAGAGTGATGCTATCTCGCGTGGTAACGGACCCGAGGCTGTGTGCTCCTACCATCCTGGTGCTCCAGTTTTCCATGAGGGATCCAAGGGATGGTCTTGTTGCCCACGCAAGGTGCTTGAATTTGATGAGTTCCTTAAACTTAAGGGCTGCAAAGAAGGAAAGCACTTGTTTGTTGGCAGCAACAAGTCCGGGGAGGAATTAGTCGATTGCCGTACTGACTGGTATCAAACTCCTACTCACGTTATGCTGAGCATCTTTGCAAAGAATAAGTTGGACACTAAGGTTGTCTTTAATAAAGACTCTGTTGATATCGATGTCAAGATGAAGGATAACAAGCGATACAAGAAGCATCTGGACCTTTTCCATGTAAGTTAAACTATTCACTGATGGTTATGGTAGTAGCAACAACAACAACAAAAAAGATATTAATGGATCCATTAATCATTCAAACTATTTGATGTCCTGTAGACAATTGATATTGATCAATCAAAGTTCACTGTATTGGGTACAAAATTGGAGCTCAACATGAAAAAGACTGGAGGTGTGTCGTGGGCAGCTCTTGAACCTACAGCTGATGTCACCTCATGGACCACATTTGGTGTGAGTGGCGGTGGTGGTACCGTAGGAGCCAAAGAGGTAAGATTTGCAACCAAAAAAAAAAAAAGAATAGAGAAATCCTGTGTGTGTGTGAGGCATTATTCTGTGAAACAATAGTGCTTTTATAGTTTTTGTGTATTTATTTTTCTACCTTTTTGTTTGTTGGTTTTATAAATTACAGATGCAATACACCGATGATTCGCCTTTGAATCTGTCGAATAGAAAATAAGCTGAATAAATAAATACAGCGTTTAATTTAATTTTAAATTGGTGTAAATTTATTACAAATACAGGGTTTATTTATGCAACAAGGATCTCAATCATGAAAATTCAAAAGAAAAAGGTCCAAATGTGTTAGTCTTTCTCCATTATATTTAAGATCAAACTCACATAATATTATAGTAAAACAAATGGGTATCATGATTAAACCAGCTCTTTATAATATGTAGCTTTAATGGGATTTGCAAGCTTTTATTATTATTTTTTGGGTGGAATTTATTTCACGATTTAATATATACATTAATCCCAATATATTATTGTGTAAAATATCATACAAAAGTAATCGGGAAAACAGCTTACTAGTGAGCATTCTGTCTAATTGTGGATATGACTTCCTCGAATTCTATGATTACAAACACATTAATCATATAGTTATTAAATAGCGCAATCCCTCTCTTTCTCTTTCTTTTCTCAAATAGTACCACAGAGTGGCTTTCTTATTCTATGAGCCAAACAAAAGGGGTTGTTTTTTTTATAATCAACAGAGTATAGTAATATTAAAAGAAAAAAAAATTAAGGATGTATACCTTGCGTGTAGACAGAGGCTTTAAATAAATTACAGTAAAAAGGAAATACAAGGAAATATAATAATATAAATATAGTAATATAAAGTAATGGGACAATGGAAAATTCCAATAAGCCAAATCAATCGGCATTAATGATCCATAAAAGAAGAAGCCAGAAAAGAAAATGCTATGATTCTGAAACTGTAAATACCATACGCTGGCGTTCCCTTATCTCTTTTTCCTGTAGCCTTTTCTTTCTGGCGATTATACCTAATAAATCATCGCTGTCATCACTGTCATCGCTATCATCAGAAACATTCTTTTCTTCCATCATATCCATATTTGAGTCGTTTTCCATGTACGGAGTGGATGGCTGTGTGTTGACTGGAGAGATCATCCGGGGTGGAGCACTATATGTAGGCTGGGATGGAATCAATTGTAATACACGACTAGGTACATTTGGTGATAATGGATAATGCTGTGGTTGTGCCAGCTGTGGCTGCTGCTGCTGTTGTTGTTGCTGTTGCTGTGGCTGCTGCTGTGGCTGCGATTGTGGATGTATTGGCTGTGGAACACCATAGAATCGTGAGTCGTCTGATGGTATACGCATGTGATGATAATGCTTAGAAGGGATATTTTGTCCAGGAGAATGTGTGTGGAATGATTTTGATTGGCGGTTGTGGACATTTACAAAAAACGGTGTTCGGCTGTCTTGACTTTCGTATATTGGTGTGTGTTGCCTTTGTCCTGGGAGGGAATCGCCTCGCGTGTAAGAGTGATTAGATGTCACAGGGCTCACGGGACTGGCGGGATGTGTTAAAAGATCAGGCGTGGAAGATGACCGGTTAAGATATGCCTGCGAGAAAGATGTACTAGGGACAGTATCGACATACGGATAGTTACGACCATATGGTGTATTTGATTGGGTTTGGAAATCAGTACTGGAGATACTGGTGGTGAGAGACATATTTCGGGGGGTTAAGATGGTAGATGTGGTAGCAGTAGCAGTAGAACTATTTGCTTCTACTGAATGGTTCGATTTCCAAGACGATCCTGACTGGAGGGATACATTCGAAGAGCAAGACGCAGTTGATCTAGAACGATCGATCCCTTCAGTAAATGGGCTTCGTTGAGTGACAGTAACAGTAGAGGCATTTACTGGGAGGCAGGTATCAAACCCGCTCGAATCGCTTGGAGTTCGTCTAGAAGTGAAGCTAGGTTCTCTGTAATATGGTTTTCCATTATTATCGTCTTCAAAATCGTCTTCACTCACTGCAAGTGAATCCATAAACTCTGAAATATCCTCTTCTTCTTCATCGTCATCATCGATGGGAATTGCCGCACGAGGCCAGGTACCTAAAGTAATAGGAAGCTCGACCACTGATATATGTTCTTTTGGTGGATTAATTTTGCTAAAATTGACCCGAACACGTATTTTGTAATGTACGACGAGGGTGTTTTGCTTATATCGTATTGATGGTGGCGTAGATGTTGGGATTGATACTTGTGAGGAGATGTTTTGGGTGAAATTTTGTGCAGATGTAAGGTTTAAGTTGTATTCAATGCATCGTAATACATGCTGCTTTGAAACAGTGTTCCTGAAAATTATATCGAGTGTGAGATGTTTGTGCTGATTTGAGTTGTACAGCTTACTTTGCTGTGGCTACATCAACCATTCGAATTAGTTGAATCGTGATTCCTTTACTGCGGGTTAAAGACTCGAAATGGTTCACAGTAATATTCAGTGGTATCGTATCACCTAACCTGGTCGTCAGTCGATCAAATATTTGGGGGGTTCTTTGTTCTTTTCGTCTTACCTTGTGTATATCCTCTTCTGGGCATGTATAATTTTGCTGTGCATTTCTCCTTCTTTGCCCAAGGTAGGCTGATCTCAATCGTCTTCTCTTGAGGTGTCTGGTAACGTTCAACCATTGTATCAATTTTCTCAAGCATACGAACACAATATTCTGCTTTTGGACAGAGTGATTCTGGTATCATTGGACGATCATGAATGGCGGTAAGGGTATAATGGATACGGGATTTTCCCTTGTCGAGCTACAATAAGAAATATATATATATATAAAACTAAAGATCAGTGCATTATTCTCTTGTAGGATTTGTAAATGTTGCTGTTTGGCGGTTTGTTTTTTGTTTTTGTTTTTGTTTTTGAAATCCTTATCGTATACAATATATATATATATTATTACCTCCATAGAACTTGGTAAAGAGAGTTTTTCGGGTACAATAAACTCAAATGGAAAAGTGTGTTGTTTTGCTTCCAAGATGTGTGCTTTAATATCTGGGCCATTACCCACTGGGATAACTTTCACTTCTTCAAACAAAGTAATTATCTCCTTGGCTTTTATAGATAGAACAAGTTCTGCTGTAAAGCGTAACCGAATTGCGTTGGTTTTTGTCGGACTCTTTGGATGGATAATAACAAGACCTAGAACAATAAGAATCAACATTCCTGTAGAATCTATCTGGACGGTGTACCTTTTATGGCCTCATTAAGAAAGTAAAACTTCTCTTCATTAAGGCGAATGTCGATGGTCTTGTTGACCTTTGTACGATTTTTCCTCATCGAAATTGTAGACCGAAGTAAATTGAAAAATAATTGTTGAACGTGCGTGGTATTTTGTCCTCAAATAGGACATGTAAAATGGGCCGCTCACGGGTAAATGAAATTAAACGTAAGGGAAAATAAAAAAATACAATGGCCGCAACGCCACGACAAAAGCACCCTTAAATCATCAGATAAGAAACAGAGTCACGATATGAAATTGATTTCATTTTAAGAAAAATATACTTTGATTAAGTTGGCTTTCTTTTTTATTAAACAACTTGATAGTATGAAAATAATTTGCTTATAATAGGGTATTTCACTAGTCCTGGATGCTTGGCTGTTGAACGTAACAGCAACTTAATGTTAAAAATGATTGGCTGTAATGAATCTTTAAAAAATGAAAGCTGAGTATCCGAGCATCTAAAAAAAATAGTTAGATACTCTAAATGTCGTGATTTGGCCAAAATTTGCAAAAATTTGTACTTTATGTACAATTGATGGCAAAGTTTATATAGAAGCAAAGTCAAAAATAAGACATAATCAATCTATATAAAGGTAGTTACTTTGATACCAAATTATAAAGGTCCAACTTACTCGCGGAGAATTTGGGAAGGGATAATATATTTATGGTACTCTAATCAAGCGTATTGTATATATGAATTTTGACGTTATGAAAGAAAACATACCAACCAAGAGACATTAATGGTACTCGATAGTTTTTTCTTTCTTTCAATATTAGTTATTATTTAATGGCGCTTAACTTACCGCTACATTCAACAGCCAAGCACCCAGAACTGGTGAAACCCCCTATTATTAGCTAATGCTATAATAATACATGTATTATGAGAAAAGCATGGTTTTGCAACCTGGGCATATTTCACATAATTTCTGAATCATTATTATTTACATCTGAAAAGGTGATACGGGCAGTATTGGCTTATATGATAAAGTGGTCCAGGCGAGTTAAAAGAAAAAGAGAATATATATCGATCTCCTCGATCAAATCCTTGGCCCAAATGTTGGTATTTGGCAGCTTGTTCTCTAAAAAAAAAAATGAAAATAAAATAAAAGTGATGTGTAAAAATGGTCTTTATTACTTTCATATTTCGATGTTTATATGGATATTTCGGTAATTAATAAAGAAAGATAAGATTATTAGCAAGATATTGCTAAGCTATTACTAAGCTGTTGGGATAAACTATGCTTCTTTGGATAATTCATAATGAAGAAAAGAGAGAAATAGAAATAGATAAATATTGCTGGGGTTGATTGTTAAAATTCTTGTGCCTTTTAATTGATTTCTTCACCGGCTATAAGAATTATATTCTTCTTCCCGCCACGACTTGAGTAATTTGTTTACATAATTGATACAAAGAAAGATTTAGAAAGATAGGATATGTCTGGGTTATATGAAAGTTCAAAGACACACGCGATGAGCTAATAAAAATGAGAAATCGTCTACTCATCTAAGCTCTCAATGAATATAAGAATAGCGAATATATCTACTAAGATAATGCTCCCTGTCACAAGTTTAATATTGCATAAGAGTGGAAGAAATGTCATAATTTTATAGTAATAGTAAGGCGGCCAAGTAGTCCATATTTTAGCTCTATAGAGATCTCATAAAAATATTCCACCAAAAGAGTGAAAAAGAAAAAAAAGAAGTTAATCTTCAGAAACTTTTAAGGAGGTGGCGGTTATTACCTATACGGAATAAAACAACACTCGGGTTGGTGTTTGTAATGTTAAGTGCATGTCAATGCCTAATTGCGTGGCAATTCCTAATTGCATGTCAATGCCTGATTGCGTGCCAATGCTTAATTGCATACATGAGATGAAGAAAGTTAATGAAACATCATCAAGCTATTGATTTTTTTTAAAAGAAAAACTATACCTTTGTATTTATATTCAGACATGAGTTGTCAAGTGAAAGAAGATCGGCTAAACCAAGATTGCTAAAGAAGTTGTATTATTGATATATTAGAACTTAATAAGTATGATGACCATTGTTGGTACGAGTCTATATATACATATACATACCTTGCTTGTGAGAAAAAATAAAAAAAAATCGAACAGATTCCAATACTGAATATTGTATAAAAATATTCATTTATCTGTTTTTCAAGTGTATCCGATTTATCCCAAAAAGTAAAAAAATAAAGATTTTTTTGTCAAGACCTGCGCTTGAAGGCCGATCCACTCAAGTTTACACCCAAGCTTCTCAACAACCCTCATTCCTGCCTACTCGGCATGGCATCAAATTTACCATGACGGCAAAGTATCGGTGAAATGCTTTAATGCCAAACTGCTCGGGACAGGTGTCTGAGACACCCAAGTGAACAGCATAGCATTTACTTAGGCACCTTAACTTTGCTTCGGGTTCGTCCCTCATGTCCAGTTCTGTTTACCAGAGCGTGGGTTACAAGTATCAAAGTCTAAGCAATGAGGGACTTGAAAAGCACAGGGATCATTTCAACAGGAAGCAGTAAAATACAGGCGATTGTACTGGGTAATCTGTCGATTCTGCTGGAATCTACCTGTATTACCTCACGTCCAGGTGCTCAACGAATTTAAAAAACTCTACGCATCCAGGTGATACACCCTTATACTTGCACCTTTCTGTGACAATCTTGACATGCCCCAAAGGACAAAATCTGGAGAGCCAATATCCAACGTCCTAAGAAAATAGCATAAAGCTACCTCTGCGTTCCTCAGTCTTCTCCATGTTATGTGCCGCACAACACAGAAAAAACTGACGTGGATTTCATCCGGCTTTCGCCTTCATATGAGTGGCTCAGGAAGGTCTTTAACGTCCAGTATGCTCTACACTAAGAGCTACTTTCCCTTATGGTACTTGTGTTCAGTTGGTTTTTTATAAGTATATTTAGCCTTCGATGAAACTTTTCACCAGGATTAGGGAGTTTGTAAAACAACCCGACTCATCGGAAGCTACTTAACACAAAGACAAGAACTCAAGACAAGGTGAGGGGATTGCACCCTCCAGTAACCTTTTCCAGGGAGTGAAGGCTACTGACTTGTTGGTATGCCTGGAAAAGCAGTTCACTAGTTCACAATCCAGAGCAGTCAAAAGACTACTCCGGTTCAAACATTGGAGCTTCTCCATCTCAAACAATAAAGTCCAAGACGGAATCCCTTTTGGTTTCTTTTCCACTGCAGTAAATGCAGGTAGAATCGCTCAAAGTACGGACCAATTTTAGGCCATGGTACCTTGAGCGAACTCAATGACTAGACGCCAAAGAGTGCAGTGCGTTCAATAAAAAAACCAGAATCTCATATTAAGACAAGCCTTATAAATAAGGCGTCTACAATGAGCGAGTTGGAAAAGAGCCCGGAGACTCACTGTTAAAGACCATGATATACACATTTTGCATGAAAATGTTTACGTATATTCCTTTTGATATATCGTGACCGATAGAATACGAGGTACTCAGTGACCACTCCAAGAGTAGAGATATAAATAAAAATCGAGTATAAGGTTAATATACTTATTGTGTCAAAGTGTGTGCGCGTGTACGTTTACTTACCTAGCTGTTAACTGCGAAGGGTGTAAAATACTGAGCTGGTTCTCGGTACACCTCTCCATAAGCATACTTTGAACACTATCAAGAGAATAAAGTAATATAAAAGTATAAAGTGAGTATGTTAATTGAGTCAAAGTATGTATATATTGACTTACCACTCAGTGGACCATACATGGTATGAAGGCACCATCAAAAGAATGGTGGTTAACAGCTAAACAGAACTAGAAACTGCAATAGAAAAAAAGAAAACATCAAATCATAGTTAGCGTGTTGATCGTGTCAAAGTATGTGTGTATGTACGCGTTTACTTACCTAGTAAACAGCAGCGGAAGGCTTGAAAAGTACTTGTGCTAAAAAGCAAGACGGGACGGGACACTGGACACTGTGATAAAATAAAAGAAATATCGAATCATAGTTAGTGTATTGATCGTGTCAAATCGTGTGTGTGTTTGCTTACCTAGCAGATAACTGCATAGGGTTTAAAAAAGTACTTGTGCTTAAAAGCAAAACGGCACTGGACACTGGACACTGTGATGAAAGAAATAAAACATCAAATCATAGTTAGTGTGGTGATCGTGTTAAAGCATCTGTGTGTGTATTTACTTACCTG
>NW_017265135.1:436148-437498 GCF_001638985.1 Phycomyces blakesleeanus NRRL 1555(-) | reverse complement strand
ACTTGTGCTAAAAAGCAAGACGGGACGGGACACTGGACACTGTGATAAAATAAAAGAAATATCGAATCATAGTTAGTGTATTGATCGTGTCAAAGCGTGTGTGTGTTTGCTTACCTAGCAGATAACTGCGTAGGGTTTAAAAAAGTACTTGTGCTTAAAAGCAAAACGGCACTGGACACTGGACACTGTGATGAAAGAAAGAAAACATCAAATCATAGTTAGTGTGGTGATCGTGTCAAATCATCTGTGTGTGTGTATTTACTTACCTGGTACATGAACTTGACGTGAAGGACCTCTCCGTGGCTACAGTGGAATGGACGCTGGGCATAGAAGACAGAAAAAAAAACATGCACAAGAAAACACTGTGCTGTAGTTAGTATATTGACCGTGTCAAAGTGTGCATATGTCTGTATAATACTTTACCTGCTATTAGACTGGACATCATTTTTGGAACTTAGCTAGAAACCGCGTCTGGGGTGCGTTTTCATAATAAATATCAGTATGCACCTTATACGGATAGAAGGATATAGGCATTTAAAGACAATTTTCTTACCGTGTCGGAAACCAAGGACCACCGAAAGGAAACCAGGAGGAAGAGGAGGGATAACAGGAAATTGAGAATTGTATCGATTCTTATATGAAAAAAAATGGGGATGGCGCAGCACGGAAGGCGTAAAAGCCTATTTTGGATAAATCAAAACAAATTCATATGAAAATTAAATAGTTTCATGTTTTCAGTAAAAGCTCCATGTTTTTTATCGCATATTTTTATTGCGTATTTTTTATCGCATATTTCTATCAAGGACCTATTGGTATTATCTAATAGATACATTGAATAGTACCAACACTGAATACATTTGAGTATTACCTTGTTTTAGATAACATTTATATTTCTTTGGGGAATATATTTCTATATCTTTATGTTCACACTACTGATAATTATTATTATTATTATTATTATTATTATTTTAAAAAAAAATACCAAGTAAATAAAGAAATTCTCCTTAACATTATAATCACACTTTGTTTTCTTTCGCTTCACAAAGTATCCTGAAAGTCATATAAGTATATAAGAACTACTATTAAGAAAATAATAGCATGTTTTTATTAAGCTATTTTTTTTATTTAGGCTATTCAGTTTTACATACATATGCAATATCTCTTGTGAGCTACAAACATAATACTCTTTCTTACTCTTGATCAATAAAAATATTGTTATTATAATGTATATTCACATATCTTCGCTAGCATGACTTATTCTTTACATAATTATGTCTAGAGCCAAAATTTTAATTATATAAATGTATTAGTAAAGTTATAGATAAATAATAAAGCTGTTAAACCTTCTTC